>NC_051066.1:86323235-86357389 GCF_004664715.2 Peromyscus leucopus | reverse complement strand
AGAGATCTGCCCCTGCAAGTCAGCGACTTTGTCCTTCTTGTGCCAACAGTTCCAAGACCTAATCCAACTTTCAGAGCTTCCATGAAAGGAAGCTCACCTTTCCTGGCAGCTCTTTTCAATCTAGGAACCCAATAAAACTTGCAGCAATCACTCCAACCATTGCCACATTGTCTCCACTCTCCTTCAGGAAGAATCAAAATATCTGGATCAAAGTTGCCATCTCCCTTTCTTGGTGGAGGTCACCATTTTCCTCCTATTCTAGATTCCCACATTTCTCATTTGTCATCCCATCTATATGTTACTCCATCCACAGTCTTCAGCCAATACCCCTTAGGATTTCAAGTTTTACACAATGCCCTTGGAATATCCTCAGAAACTGAATTATTCCTCATGGCCAAATTGAGTCCGGTGCACTGATACACAACATACCATGTGCTATATAGCTGACCACACATTTGGTACAGTTTATCCAAGCCTGAAAAACTTCCCCAGGCTGCAGGTTCTCTCCTATGACCTGCATAACTGCCTTGACCCTACCCTGGGTGATCATCTCTGTATAATTTCCTGTGAAATTTGTTTCATTCCCATCCCATTTCACAGAAAGTACCATTGGTCTAGGAACACAGAACATGAAGATCCCAAGAAGTAAATTATATGGAGGAGAATGTGACATGTGCATGCCATAAAGCATGACCTTGGGACACATAGGCAATTCTGCCTTGGCCCTCTAGAGGCATGCAAAGCAGAAGATCCGGAGGGGAAATCACAGAGGGTTGGCGGTCCACAATTTTGGGTCCTTCATCTCCAGTTTATGTGGGCATCATATCAGTCATCTTGTATGCCATCCCCGGCATTGCCCTTAGTATAAGAAGTCATCATTCTAGTCAACCCTGATTTTTTTTTTATCATCTTTTATTTGTTCTCATAACTCTGCCCAAACTCTGAATATCTTTTCTTTTATAAATTTTCTTCCATTACCTGATTGTGATATATCTTATTTCCTGGACCTTGATTCATTCTGTATCACATCTGTGAAACAATGAAAAGATAGTAAAGTCACATTCATTTACAAAGTCAAATTACATAAATGCAAAATGCAAGAAATATCTGAATGAACACATACCACACAATGGTTATCCCTAGAGGGGTGGATAGGGGTTTTGGTTAAGGCTCATGATCAATAGGCTTTGATTTGACTTATGATAATTCTGCACTTAAGGTGAGAATGGATCCATGTACACTCAGTGTAATTAGACGGTATTTAAAAAAAAAAAACCTAAAACATTGGTGAGTCATCTTTACTGCCATCAAGATCAGATTTGAGTGCTTGAACTTTCATTTCCACATATTTACATTTAATAATTTTTTAAAGATTTATGTTTTGCTTACATGCATGCCTGCATGCCAGGAGAGGACACCAGATCTCATTATAGGTGGTCGTGAGTCACCATGTGGTTGCTGGGAATTGAACTCATGACCTCTGGAAGAGCAGATGGTGCTCTTAACCTCTGAGCCATCTCTCCAGCACCATTTAATAATTTTTAAAAAATTATTTATTTTACATTCTGGACACAGTTTCCCCTCCCTCCACTTCTCCCAGTCCTTCTCACTCTGTCACTCTGTTCTCATCTCCCAATCATCCACTACTCCTCCATTTCTCTTTTCTTTTTCTATTAACAATTTCATTTATTTTACATACCAACCACAGTTTTTCTTCCCTCCTCTTTTCCCGTTCCCTTCCCCACCTCCCATCTCCCCTGCCATCCACTCTTCTGTTCAGAAAGGGGCAGGTTTCCCATGGGAGTCAACAATGCATGGCATATCAAGTTGAGACAGGAACAAGCTCCTCCTCCTGCATCAAAGCTGGGTGAGGCATCCTATCATGGGGAATAGGTTCAAAAAAGCCAGTTCATCCACCAGGGACAGGTCCTGATCCCATTGCTAGGGGCCTCACAAACAGACCAAGCTGTGTAACTGTCACCCACATGCAGAGGGCCTAGGTTGGTCCCATGCAGGTTCCTGAGCTGTCGTCCAGAGTTTGTGAGCTCCCACTAGCTCAGGTCAGCTGTCTCTGTGGGTTCCCTGTCATGATCTTGACCCCTGTTGCTCATACAATCCCTTCTTCCTCTCTTCATTTGGACTCCCTGAGCTGCGACCAGGGCTTGGCTGTGGATCTCTGCATCTCCTTCCATCAGTTACTGGATGAAGTCTCTCTGATGATAATTAGGCTAGTCACCAATCTGATTACAGGAGAAGGCTAGTTCATGCACCCTGTCCACTAAAGTTATCCTCCTCTATTTCTGTTTAGGAAAGGGCAGGTCTCCCATGGATATCAATAAAACATGGCATATCAAGTTGCAGTAAGACTAAACACCTCCCCACGAATTAAGGCTGAGTAAGGTGACTCAGTATGAGAAGTAGGGTCTCAAAAGCCAGTAAAATAATTGGAGACAGACCCTGCTCCCACTGTTAGGAGTCCCCCAAGAAGACCGAGATACACAATTGTGACATATATGTAGAGAACCTATGTCAGTCCCATGCAGGCTTCCTGGCTGTCGGTTGATTCTCTGTGAGCTCCTATTAGGCCATGTTAGTTGATTCTGTGAGTTTTTGTGTGGTGTCTATAATCTGTCTGACTCCTTCAATCCTTTCTCTCCCTCTTCTGCAGGATTTTCTGAACTCCACCTAATGGTTGACAGTGGGTCTCTGCATCTATTTCTACCAGTTGCTAGATGAAGCCTCTCTGATGACTGTTGGGCTAGCAGAATATTGTTGGGTATCATCACATTGACATTTTCCCCCTTCTAGTCATGTTTGGTTCTGTCCTAGGTCTCTGAGTCATCTAGCCTGTAGGACCTTGACATTGAAATGATGAAAAAAAAAGGTAGACTATTAATTCTACTTTAATCTAAAAAAAAAAAAAACCAAAAAACAAAACTGTTAATCTCAAAACACTTTACATTGGTATGGATTTTGGTTTATTAATACGAATTTAAGGTCAATTTTGTTATACTATATATTTCTACTTTTGTTTAGGGCATTATGTTTATGCATCTCATTTAAAAATGTCATATATAATTAAAAATACAACTTAATAGCTGTCTTAATAGTCAAACTTGCAGTCATGTTAATTAGGTTCTCTAGGTATACAGAGTTATATTTCAGATAGGTAATCTTCAAACACTTCAAAGACCTACAGAATATGGCATTTAAAATGTTTTAAGAACTTAGACTTTTCTGGACAGTAAGATAGGTCTGCTCCTGGCAGTACCAATTACTTCAAAGAAGATGATGGGCATTAGGAAACTCCATATGGTGTTTGTTTCTTTATGGAAAAAGCTTGCCATGTGGGCAAACAAAGTGACCTTGCCTCAAATGCTTAACAACATGCTGTCCAAACTGGACAAGCAGAACACAAAAGAAAGTGACTACAGAACTTTGCCAAGACAAGGTAGGTCAGTTCTTCAAAAATCCTGCTTCATAGATAAGTCTGTCAGATATGCTAGACCTCTAGGCTGAAGATGGATGTCTCACATTGCAGAGGAACCTTGGGTGATTGTCCAGGCAGCTTGAGGTCCCTGTCATTAGGTAACATTTTACCTTTCTGGGGTCTTTGATGGATCTGAAGACTAAATAGTTATAATTATAGTTTTCCTTACTTATAATTAAAAATAAATTAGATACAAAACTTTAGATTCACCAAGAAAAGATAGATAATTAAGCATTTTCTCTAATTTTGCTAAATGCAAATGGATTAGATAGTGTTACTGTAATTCGCACTTAACTAATTTTGTTGTATATAATTTTACTATGCTAAAGTTGAAACCTTCCTTTTTAATTAGACAAAATGGTGAAATGCTGTGGGATAATTCTCTTGTATACTGTAAAGATTTGTCACTTGAATTGGTTTAATAAAATGCTGATTGGCTTGTAATCAGGCAGGAAGTGTAAGAGAGGTGACCAAATTAAGAATGCTGAGAAGAGGAAGGATGGAGTCAGGAGTTGACAGCCAGATGCAGAGGAAGCAAGATGAGAATGCCTTATTGAGAAAAGACACACCAAACCATGTGGCTAAACACAGATAAGAATTATATGGGCTAATTTAAGTGTAAGAGCTAGTTAGTAACAAACCTGAGCTACTGGCCAAGAATTTCTATGTGATATTAAGTCTCCTAGTCAATTATTTGGGAAGTGGCTGCCAGGTATTTGGGAGTTGCTGGCTGGACACAGAAACTTCAGCATACAGGACCTGGTGCTCCAGGCAGTGTCAGCGGGTGAGTGGGGATGGGAACTTGAGGGACCAAGTGCAGGGGAAAAGGGGTGAATACTGAGACTACCGGAGGAGAGGGCATTTCAGGTACAGGTTAAAACCCTGGTGCAAGGAATTCTTCCAAGAATCTATAAGGATGACCTCAACTAAGACTTCTAGGAATAATGAATACTAGACTGAACTGGCCATCTCCTGTGAGCAGGCAAGACTTCAGAGAGTGGGAAACCAACGCATCCACATAACCTTTGACCAACAGTTTATCCTGCCTATGGGGTGTGCTGGGGTAAGAGTGGCCTAGAGATTGAGGCAGTGGCCAACTAATGACCCATCTAGCCTAAAACCCATGCCAGGAGAGTAAGCCCACCCCTGACACGGCCTAAATTTAATCATTTTAATATATTACATTGTCTTTCTTCCAGTTCAAATGAAACATGTGATGCCATTATTTGAATTTTCTGAGTTTCAGACATCTTTGGGGGTTAAGAACAATTATCCCTTTGCTGCGCTATCAGAAGCTTGTATCATTAAGCATATTCTGTTGATTTTTGGAGGAATTTGAAAGGGGAATTATAGGTACTAGATGTGAATAAGTTTAGGGGAGATTCTGGCAGAAGTCAGGTGTTTTTTGTCAGCTTTCCTGTTATTGGGAAGATCTCTCTTGGGAAGTGGTTTCAATCTCAAAGCAGTTAAGAATTCAGTTACTTTATAACTGGAAATAAAGTACAGAGTTGCCAACTCTCATGATTGTGCCCCATATTTAAATATGATATTTTCAATATTCCATAAAGCTTATATACTATGGATTTAGTCTTTCATAGTTTCTAATGTTTGGTATAATGTTCAAACACATGACATACACACTAAATACCTCTCACACTACACAAGTCTCTTGAAGCCTTGATCTATTAATTTTTCTTTAGTCTTGAAAAGTTCACACATGTATAAAATGGGATATGTACTTCCATCTTCCTTCCAACTCCTCTCGTGCTCTCCAGTTACTTTTGTTTTAATAACCCACCAGTTCCAGTTATCATTGCCCATTTGTATATGTGTGTGGGGTTATCTACTGCATCTATTTATTTCTTGATGACAGAAGAGCCAAGTTACCTCTGAGGAAATATATCTCAAGTATGAAAAATTTAAAACTGATTGGAATTCATCAGTAAACTATGTTGATGTTGCCAAGTGTTATCGAATAAAAGTAGAATAAATCTGTCAATCATCAGCCTGGCAGGCTGGAGGGACAGCTTAGTAGTTCAGACTGAGTACTACTCTCCCAGAGAACCTGAGCTAAGTTCACATCATGTGGCTTAAAACTGCCTTTACCTCCAGCTTCAAAGGATCAGATGCCTTCTTCTGGACTCCCAGGGGGGAATCAGCGCTCACATGTGCCTGTGCATGCTTGCACACACACACACACACACACACACACACACACACACACACACACACACATCATGCACACACACACACACACATCACACACACGCACGCATGCACGAACACACACTCACACTCACATAAATCTTTTAAAGAAAAGCAATCATTTCTATAAGTCCTCTATTATCTTTTTAAAAATTATATTTACTTTTATTTTATTTGTAGGATGTTTTGTAAATCTGTGTGTTTGTGTACCTCATGCATGTAGGACTGACAGAGGGCAGAAGAATGTGTCAGTTTCCTTAGAATTGGAGTAACAAATGATTGATTGTGAGCTACCATATGTGTAATGGCAACCAGACCCAGGTCTTCTGGAAGAGCATCAGTGGTCTTACTACTGAGCTATGTCTCTACCTCTATCATATTTTCTTTTCTGGAGCAAGGCTGAAGGTGGTTGTTGGGCAGTTCACTTCCACCATTTTTACCATTTTTTTTTTGTGTAGAGGGGTCCTGCATTTAGAAGCTTGTTGCAAGCTTCTTAATTAAGTGGGGCCACTTCTCCCTTGTCAGGGTCCAGTTCTGGACAGTTAAAATTCTATTTGTAATTTTGCCAAGTGTTGTCTTGAGAAGAAGTATGTTAAAATGTCTTGGATAAGAGAATCCGAGCTTGAGTTCACATTGAAATGGCCAGCTGAGCAAGCTATTGCAACAGCTCTGCTTAAAGACATTGAAATGGTAGACAGAAGTCAGAGAATGCATTCTGGAGGCTGGGAAATTTGCCTGATACTTCTTTTGATTAGAAACCATTTAAGTCTTTTGCAAAGTCAAAAGACTGATTCACTCTCTCTCATTCTTTCTCTCTCTGTCTCTCTGTCTCTCTCTCTCTCTCTGTGTATGGTGTTGTATATGTGTGTGAATATGTAGTGAGTATACATATGTGTTTATCTGCATGTGCAGGCCAGAAATTGATATTGTGCATCTTTATCAATTGCTCTACACCTTCTTACTTTGAGACATGGTATTGTGCCTGTCTTTTTACACAGATGCTGCGCATCTAAACTCAAGATTTCCTGCTTGCAGAACAAGTATGTTTAAATGGAGCCATTTTCTCAGTCCTCTTTAATCCTCCTTCTGGAAATGATCAATTCCTAGGAGTTTATGCAATGCACCTTACCTTTTATAATGGTAGATATATTACATTCCATGCAAAATGGGACAGGTGACAGGAGGGCAGGGGAGAGGAGTGGGTGTGAAGAGAGATAACTGTCATTGGTAGAGTCTGAGAAAGTCGTATTGAAACCTACTGTTTTATACCAGAGAAGAACACATCAATTATTTGTCCGAATGACAAATGTTCATCCATGAAAACATACATACAAGTAACATTACATAACAACTAAAATAACATCTGGCCTGATAAATTTATGTATATTGGCACAATAGTGGTATGGATGTTATGAGGAATACCAAATCACATTTTGATTTGATTTAAATCCTGTTCCACCAGACAAAACTCACACCTGACACTCTAACTAGGCCCAAACCCATGGCTGAGTAGGTTATCAGACCCAGGGTAGAACCCATAATTACTATGTTGCTAAATGGATATCATATGAAACTCTTGACTCCTATCAACAAAGCTTCTTTGTGTAATAGAAGATGCTTAATACAGAAACCCATAGCTGGTTAACATGCATAGAATAAGATATCATGGAGTGCTCAAACATAAATGGGACATCTGCATTACTCCCATCCTCCTCAAGAATCAGGTAAATCACAGAAATGGATGTGGAAAGGTTGTAAGAGACAAAGGTTGTGGCGGACTGTTGCAAAACAGTGTTTTCTTGACGAGCTCACAGCAGTTGTGACTACATGCATGAGATCTAATGACAAGCCAGACACAATTCAAATGTAGGTGGGGAGGGGTTCATAAAGTCTCATCTCTTGCTGGGAAGCTATCAGCACTTCATGGTTGCAGGGGGAGAGGGTGGTCAGTTTTTTGTTTTTTTTTTAACGTGGTGCAGCCATGGGTTCATTGCTCATGCTCCAGTGGATAGCTATGCTCATGCATATACCAGCAACACTAATTGGACTCAGTGGTTAAGAACAAAGAATACAAGAAGTTGTGAGGAATATGTGGCAGTGGGGATCCTGGAAGAGTTGGAAAGGAAGGACTTGGGGGTGGATTTGATAAAAATTCACCGTAAAGATATATAAAATTCTCAAAGAATAAATAGAAATAATGAAACAAACTACACTGAGTTCCTATTTTATTCTGTCAGAACGGCAGCCATTAAGAAAAAGGCAGAAGGGTATGTTTAGGGTGGTATGACTAGGGCAACTGTGGCACAAAGCTTGTAGGAGTAACCAACCAATATCTGATTTGACTTAAGACCTACTCCTTAAGATGGGACCTACACCAGACATTGCTTGGGTGACCAAGCACCAGACTAGATATCCCAGAGATCTAGGGTAAAACCAAATAGTACTTGTTTAAACAGCAGCAGCAGCAGCAGCAGCAGCAGCAGCAGCAACAACAACAACAACATGATAAAAATGTTTCTTAATGATTTCTGCTGTACTAATAGAACAGCGTCTTACTCAGAAGCTTCCTCTGCAGCAGATGGGAACAAATACAGAGATCCATAGACATCATTCGGAGAGTGAGAGACCTTGAAACACTCAGCACTAAATGAGCTGTCTCCATTAAATTCCTTTCCTTAGGGTTCAGGGAACCCTGTGGAAGAGGAAACACAAGGAGTGTAAGAGCCCAAGGGCATGGAAGACACAAAGAAAGCAAGACCCTCTAAATCAGCATAATCAAAACTCATCTGAACTCACAGAGACTGAGGCAGCATGCATAGGGCTTTCGTGAATCTGCACCAAGTCCTCTGCATATATATTATGGCTTCCAGTTTAGTGTTTCTATGGGATTCCTGAGTGTGTGAATAAGTGGGTCTCTGATTCTTGTGACTTCTCTCAGGCTCTTTTCCTTCTGTTGGCTTGTGTTGTCCAGCTCCAATGTGATAGCTTTTGTTTTAGCTTATATTTTATTTTGTTATATTTAAAAAAAAGAAAGAAAGAAAAAGGCAGATAAAATTCTAGCATGGAGAAGGGAAGGTGGGCATAAAGTTCCACTCCTAGCAAAAAGCTGTTGGCAATTAATAGCTGCTTGGAAGGGGAGAGTTAATTGTAAGAGTGTTACTGGTGGTGGATTGACTACACTGTAGTGGAAAGCCACACATCCAACAGTGTATGAGCAACATCAACTGCACTTACTAGGATCCCAAAGGACAAGACTACATCACAATTGTCCAGATAAGAAATCAGAGGCACATCTGGGAGGAGCTGGGGAGGGGATGAATATGATCAAAATACATTGAACAAAATTCTCAAAGCTAATAAAAATTAGAAAAAAAAGGAAAATAAATATCCAGTTCTGATCAGGTACACTTTTGCCCTGCTGGAGGAAGGCATAAACTTGTCCAGACTCTATGGAAACTTTTTTTTTCTGAAAACACTGAAAAGAGATTAACTGTAAGCCCCACCTAGAGCACTCTGTGTGTTTACTTGGAGACAGTACATTACAGAGATACTTCCACATTAGTGCTCAGTGCAGTGCTGTTTACTGTAGGTAGGTCATAGACCAAACCTAGGTGTCCCACAAAAGAGAAATGGATAAGGGAAGTGTGGTATATACACGCAATGGAATTTTTTTCAGCCATAAAAAAGAACAAAGTCATGTCACTGTCAGGGAAATGGAGATAATCATATTAAGTGAGTTGAGCCATGAAGACAAATATCTGTTTTTCCATATTTGTGGTTACTGGAGTTTATATGGCTTTGTAAAATAATGCATGTGTATATAACACAAAACTATCTAAGGAAATAAAGGAAAATAATGGGAGAGGGAGCAGTGAGAAAAGGGAGGGTGGGGGAATATGGGAGTGAATATGCTGAATATATAATATATACTTTATGAAGAATATATGAGCATAATAGTAAAAAAGGAAAACAGCAACACACACAATGCTGAACACAACAGACTCTTTTCAATCAGTACGCTGTTATTTCTTAGAATTAATCCTCACTTCCCTCACTCCTAGCTAAAAATTTTGTGTTTATTAAAGTGATGGTTCCTCCAGGATGTATGTCCGGAGCCTTATAAGTAGACTTACACATTCTCTCTTCTCTGTTTCTCTCCTTTGCACTGCTCATGCCCTTAAGAACACTGTTATCTAGAAAAGATTAAAATGCTGTGCTTGCATGTGTGTATTTCTTTGTGGGGCTTGAAGGTCCTTGGACTTGGAGAACAAGTGGAGCCAATAAACTCCAGGTGTGGCTCTTTACTTTCAAGGAACTTACAATCTAGTGGGCTTTAACAAGATAACTTCTGGTATAATTCTGGAGATTGTAGAATTGTTGACAACTTTGTGATGCAAAAGAAAGCAAACTGTTTTTGGATTCTTCTGGATTATATGTGTTCATTGAACTATATAGTGAGTCACATGACTTTGACTGTTCTTTCCTTTCTCAAATACGCTGCTTCATTTTAAGTCTCCAGTGATCAAATTCGAATTGACAGATAAAATCACCAAAGCTGATAGTCTAAGAACTGGCTGTTTTAGTTTCATTTCCTCTCCAGTGACCCATTAGAGTTCATTTGTTATTTTCACCAAAACAATTGGATTCCAACGGCAATTCCCTGGGTCACATGAGCAATGTTGGCAAATGTAGGCTTTCCAGCAGCACCTGGTCATTAGTCTCCATTCTCTTAATTAATGTTCCCTTTTATTCACTCAGCTTTTTCTAGAAGAGCAGCTGTGTATGCCAAAACTCAGTTGTTAGGGAATTCTCTGACTGAAAGATGCTTCCTCTTGGAAATAGGTAGGTGAAAGATGGAAATGGAACATGACAATGGAAAAGTTGGACACACTCTCAATTCAGTTTCAGAAAACCAGCGGGTAGCAGATCTCTCTCTCTCTCTCTCTCTCTCTCTCTCTCTCTCTCTCTCTCTCTCTCTCTCTCTGAGAAAGGCAAATAAGAGACATTGAATTTTACCTTGTATCAAAAAAATGTACCTTTGGTTTAAGGACAATCTGAAGTCTTCAGCGTAGGTGAGGATTTTCGAGGTTAAAGTATGATCTAGTAAAGGATTTGGTTATTAACCACTTCAAGAGTCAAAGTAGGTACATAGAGTGTAGAGGCTGGAGTTGGAACTACTGGTTTTGATTTGTTTCCACGCTCACAGGCAAGTTAACTAGAAATAATTAACAGATTGTAGGTCTCTGTGGCCTTTACTGAAACAAAATCCAAGCGATAGACACACAAATTAGACGTAGAATAGCTGTAGAGTTTTTTTTTAAAGTCTCTCTTGTATATTCAATTTTAGAATCATATAATTTACAAACATGAAGATTGCTAAAATAGTATTAAATGGGAAAATCAAGAATTTGCTATGAATTATGTTTATTTAGTTTTTATTTGTTTTATGTTTCCTTCTAATTTGAGTTATCACACATAAAATACATTTAGATCAGATCCAGTGGGGGTGGGGGTGGTGGAAACAAAATCCAGGGACACAGAGATCAACATTATGAAAAATGTGAGGGAATGGGGAACAATTTGACTGCTTACTTCTCGAGACAGATAACCTAAAAAGGAAGGAAAACAGGCAAAGAACTGAGTAGCAGAATATTTGGTATCATCTGTGCATTTTTTGTTTGTGGAAAAACAGACCATTTGCATAGGTCAAATATTTGGCCTGATAGTTCTAAGAGCAGAGAAATATGCACTATTAAAATGACGGGGAACACAAATGGCCCCAAAAGATGAATATTGTATTACTAAATAGTGTATTTTTGTAAAAATTAGATGTCTCGTTGGTGTGCACAGGGCCGGAAATTTGACTTCTCTGATTTTATAACTGAGGCAACCAATTCCTTTATCTTCTTTAAGCATGAACTTCAAATGGCTACAAATCTGTTCTAGGAGACTAAGTCTAGGCAAATCAACTATATAAGATGATTTTTAGAAAGGAAATGTTAGAAAGTCATGGTTTCTAACTTTTATGTCCTTTAGGTAAGAGATAAATAAAAGAAGACAAGATAATAATGGATGGATATCCTGGAGGACAAAAATAATCAAAATTTTCTTTTAGAATGAGCTCAGGTTACTCAGAATAAAAGATGTTCTGAGATCACTGAGTCCCCAGGGGCCACTGGGTACAACTCTTCTCTTGGAGACTTGGAAGACACAGTCATGTCATTTCAATGTCTTCTGATACATTGAAATGTATCTTCTGATTGGTTCTTTTCCTTCCTTCCTTCCTTCCTTCCTTCCTTCCTTCCTTCCTTCCTTCCTTCCTTCCTTCCTTCCTTTTTGGTCATCTGTCTTAAGTTTCTTTATTTAATTTTTGGTTTCTTTCTTTAATTCTTCCTTTAGTTCTATTTTACTCATCTTCATAACTGTTAGATAATCTTAGGCTTCATACGCTTTCCTAACATGGAAATTCCAGTTGCCCAAGCACTTTCTGCTCTTTCCAGAAAGTATTCAGGAAAGAGAATTTACACATATCCATTAAAGACATTAGTTTTTACTGTCTAAAACCTTGAAGACATTACTATATTATTTTGGATGTATAGAAAAGTTTTTTTTTACATACCAATTTTAATGTTTAGAAAGACAACTTTATTTTTCTGTGAATTTGCTATTGTTTTATAGTTTTGATTGTTTAGTTGATAATTTTACCCTTTGTTATAGACAAGCCTGCGTGATCCCATTTAGCCACGGGCTTTGAAGCATTCTGATAGTGTGCCTTTATAATGGCCTATCACAACTTAAAAGATCTTTGTTTCCATTGCCCCTTAGACCTCATCTCCACCACTCTCACTTCCCACACATTTAGTCTCTTTTACCTCTGTATGGTTCTTTGGACATTGCAGTACAGTTCACACCTTAGGGTTTTTGCTTTTGCTGTTGTATCTGCATGAAATATTATCTCCCCATATAACTTAGATTTGTTCACTGTTCACTCATTTTTCTCATGTTTCTTCTCATTTGAATGATGAACAAGAGCTGTCTCATGAGCCACATTTTAGAATCACAATACTAATACTGCCCTGGGTTCTCCTTTCTTAAATTTCCTACAAAATGACTGGTCTCTTAATTTGAATATCTATTTTTAATTGTATACTTATATGTGTAAAAACATAAATTTAGGAGATTAAATACTTTAAAAATGCATTTTGCCTTTGTCTCTACTTACTAGTATGTAAAATATTCCTTGGTATACAATGAATGAAATGGATTCATAGATATGAATTCTCTCAACCAAATCATTAATTTTCTCAAAAACCTTTCTTTTTAACTCAACCAGTGTGATTAAGACAGAGTATCCAATATCAAACGGGTGAATGTATGGGTGGGTCATGAGGAGGATGTGACAGATGAGGTGCTCTGTAATTTGAATATGAAAGAATGAGTGATATCTTAGAAATTACAATACAGAGAAAGACGATTTCTGGCTTGAGCAACAAAACCAGAGTCTCTTTAGTCAATAGCCATTGTCTACTCTGCATGTGTGGTAGGTGAGATCAGTAATTCTGACTCCAGTGAGAGGGTGGTTAACATTGAATTCACTAACTCAGCAAACCAACATCAAATGCTCTTGCTTTTGTGTTTGATCAGGTGCGACATGCATACCAGTCGACTGGATTTCTCCCAATTTCTTGTGTTACAGATCTCTGCAGCAACTCTTCTCTTTGGTAACACTTTGATTATCATTTGTAGCAAGAGTAGGAGCGGCCAACAGAATGCAATTCAATTCTCATGAAATTCTCAGGTAATATTTGCTATCCACAGTTAATACACCTTATCATAGTGAGTATGAATACACTATTAATCTGAATATTCTGATTTTCCCCTTTAGGTAACAATAAAGTGAATCCCTGAGTTGGGCCCATGATGAGAGCAAATCATTCTGCAGTGTCTGAATTTGTGCTGCTGGGGCTCTCAAATTCCTGGGAGATCCAGATTTTTCTTTTTTTCTTCTTCTGTCTCTTCTATGTGTCCAGTTTGACAGGAAATTTCATCATAGTTGTCACTGTCACCTCTGACCCTTACTTGCATTCACCCATGTATTTTCTACTGGCAAATCTCTCTGTTATTGATCTTATATTTTGTTCCATTGCAGCACCCAAAATGATTTGTGATCTTTTTAGAAAGCAGAAAGTCATCTCTTTCGGAGGCTGTATCAGTCAGATCTTTTTTAGTCATGCCGTCGGAGGCACTGAGATGGTGTTGCTCATAGCCATGGCCTTTGACAGGTATGTGGCCATATGCAAACCTCTCCACTATCTGACCATCATGAACCCACGGATGTGCTTGTTAATATTAGTGGCTGCTTGGATTGTTGGCCTCATTCATTCATCAGCCCAGTTAGCCTTTGTTATAAATTTGCCCTTCTGTGGCCCTAACATATTAGACAGCTTTTACTGTGACATACCACAACTTCTCAAACTTGCGTGCACAGACACTTATAAACTTGAGTTCATGGTCACTGCCAATAGTGGGTTCATTTCCTTGGTTGCATTCTTTTTACTCATCATTTCCTATGTCTTCCTCCTCATTACTGTCCAGAAGCACTCCTTAGGACGTCCATCCAAGGCCCTTTCTACTCTGTTGGCTCATATTACTGTCGTAGTTTTGTTTTTTGGCCCATTGATTTTTTTCTATGTGTGGCCTGCTCCTTCAACACATGTGGATAAATTTCTAGCTATATTTGATGCAGTTTTGACTCCTTTTCTAAATCCAGTTATCTATACATTCAGGAACAGAGAGATGAAGATAGCCATCAGGAAAGGGTTTTATCAACTCCTGGGCTTTAGAAAGTCAATATAGATGGCTTGACTGAGACATAAAATTCCCAAGTGAAAACTAGAAGCTCATTCCTCCTAAAAGGCTTTGTGATAGAAATCCTTTGAGTACATCCAGACAATCACCACCTCTCATGTGAGTCTCTGATGTTTCCATTGTATAATGGGTGACTCTTTCCTTGAAGAGAAAGAAGGTGTTTCTATAACATATATAGAAATCAAATATTTTATTAACTCCTCATAATTCTCAAATAAATGTGCCAATAATTGCTTTTACATGTGTTTATGACAAATGTAATTTTGGTTCTAACAATAACTGTACAAGTTTTAAGATGTTCTGCCATTGGCGTGTTTCTTTGTTTAATGCAAAGATATTAAGTTTAAAAATGGAACAGGTAAACAATTTGGCTAGTAAAAATAAACTGCTGAAAAAATCTAAAACTATTCATTTTTAATCATTTTTTATATCTTTTGTAATTTTATTTTTAAAATTTCACATATATGTACTGTATTTACATCATTCCCCCATCCCTTTATTCCCCACAATGCTTCACATATCCCCCCTCCCTATCAAATTCATAGCCTTTCTTTTTCTTTCTTTTTTTCTTAATTTTATAATTTGATTTAATTTTACATATCAGCCACGGATTCCCCTGTCCTCCCCCCTCTACCATCCCCCCAGCCCACCCCCCATTCCCATCTCCTCCAGGGCAAAGACTGCCCTGGGGATTCAGCTCAACTTGGTAGATTCAGTCCAGGCAGGTCCAGTTCCCTCCTCACAGACTGAGCAAAGTGTCCCTGTATAGGCCCCAGGTTCCAAACAGTCAGCTTATGCATAAAGGACAGGTCCCGGTCCCACTGCCTGGGTGCCTCCCAAACAGTTCAAGCTAATCAACTGTATCACTTATCCAGAAAGCCTGATCCAGTTGGGGGATCCTTAGCTATTGGTTCATAGTTCATGTGTTTCCACTAGTTTGGCTATTTGTCCCTGTGCTTTTTCCAATCTTGGTCTCAACAATTCTTGCTCATACAATCCCTCCTCTTTCTTGTCGACTGGATTCCTGGAGCTCCACCTGGGGCCTGGCCATGGATCTCTGCATCCACTTCCATCATTCATTGGATAAGATTTCTAGCATGACAGTTGGGGTGTTTGGCCATCCTATCACCAAAGTAGGTCAGTTTTGGCTTTCTCTCAACCATTGCCAGTAGTCTATTGTGGAGGTATCTTTGTGGATTTCTGGGGATCTCTCTAGCACTTTGCTTCTTCCTATTCCCATGAGGTCTTCATTTATCATGGTCTCTTTTTCCTTGATCTCCCTCTCTGTTCTTGATCCAGCTGGGATCTCCAGCTCCCCTAAGCTCTCTCTTGACCCTTGCCCTTCATTATGCCCCCCTCACATCCAGTTTGCTCACATAGATCTCATCCATTTTTCTGTCATTGGGCAATCCCTGTGTCTTTCTTGGGGTCCTGTTTTCTAGGTAGCCTCCCTGGAGTTGTGAGTAGCAGCCTGGTTATCCTTTGTTTTACATCTAGTATCCTCCTATGAGTGAGTACATACCATGTTTGTCTTTCTGAGTCTGGGTTACCTCACTCAGGATGATTTTTTTCTAGATCCATCCATTTGCTTGCAAACCTCATGATGTCATTGTTTTTCTCTGCTGAGTGGTACTCCATTGTGTTTATGTACCACATTTTATTTACCCATTTTTCAGTTGAGGGCCATCTAGGTTGTTTCCAGGTTCTGGATATTATAAACCATGCTGCTATGAACATAACTGAACATGTGCCCTTGTGGTATGATTGAGCATTCCTTGGGTATATGCCCAAGAGCGGTATAGCTGGGTCTTGGGGGAGATTGATTCCCAATTTTCTAAGAAAGTGCCATATTGATTCACAAAGTGATTATACAAGCTTGCATTCCCACCAACAGTGGAGGAGAGTCCCCTTGCTCCACATCCTCTCCAGCATAAGCTGTCTTCAGTGTTTTTGATCTTAGCCATTCTGACAGGTGTAAGGTGATATCTCAGAGTCGTTTTGATTTGAATTTCCCTGATGATTAGGGATGTTGAGCAATTCCTTAAATGTCTTTCAGCCATTTGAGCTTCCTCTGTTAAGAATTCTCTGTTTAGTTCTATAGCCCATCTCTTAATTACACTGTTGGACATTTTGATGTCTAATTTCTTGAGTTCTTTGTATATTCTGGATATCAGTCCTCTGTCAGATGTGGGGTTGGTGAAGATCTTTTCCCATTCTGTAGGCTGTCGCTTTGCCTTGTTGGTCTTTGCACTACAAAAGCTTCTCAGTTTCAAGAGGTCCCATTGATTGATTGTTTCTCTCAGTGTCTGTGTTATATTTAGGAAGTGGTCTCCTATGCCAATGCATTCAAGACTACTTCCTACTTTCTCTTCTATCAGGTTCAGAGTAACAGAATTTATGTTGAGGTCTTTGATCCACTTAGACTTAAGTTTTGTGCACGGTGATAGATATGGATCTATTTGTAGCCTTCTTCATGTTGACATCCAGTTATGCCAGCACCATTTGTTGAAGATGCTTTCTTTTTTCCATTGTACAGTTTTGGATTCTTTGTCAAGAATTTTATGTTCATAGGTGTGTGGATTAATGTCAGGGTCTTCAATTCGATTCCATTGGTCCACATGTCAGTTTTTATGCCAGGACCAAGCTGTTTTTATTACTGTAGCTCTATAGTAGAGCTTGAGGTCAGGGATCATGATGCCTCCAGAGGTTGTTTTATTGTACAGGATTCTTTTGGCTATCCTGGGTTTTTTGTTTTTCCATATGAAGTTGAGTATTATTCTTTCCATGTCTATGAAGAATTGTGTTGGTATTTTGATAGGGATTGCATTGAATCTGTAGATTGCTTTTGGTAAGATTGCCATTTTTACTATGTTAATCCTGCCTATCCATGAGCATGGGAGATTTTTTTCCATTTTCTGTTACCTTCTTCAATTTCTTTTTTCAGGGATTTAAAGTTCTTGTTATATAGGTCCTTCACTTGTTTAGTTAGAGTTACCCCCAAGGTATTTTATATCATTCATGGCTATTATAAAGGGTGATGTATCTCTGATTTCCTTCTCGGTCTGTTTGTCAATTGTATTTAGGAGGGCTACTGATTTTTTTGAGTTGATCTTGTATCCTGCTATGTTGCTGAAGGTGTTTATAAGCTCTATCAGTTCCTTGGTTGAATCTTTGGGGTCACACAAGTATACTATCATGTCATCTGCAAATAGGGAAAGCTTGACTTCTTCCTTTCTAATTTTATCCTCTTGATCTCCTTTTGTTGTCTTATTGCTTGGCTAGAACTTCAAGTACTATATTGAATAAGTATGGGGAGAGTGGACAGCCTTGCCTCATTCCTGATTTTAGTGGAATTGCTTTGAGTTTCTCTCCATTTAATTTGATGTTGGCTGTTGACTTGCTGTAAATTGCCTTTATTATGTTTAGGTATGTTCCCTGTATTCCTGATCGCTCCAAGACTTTTATCATGAAGGGGTGTTGGATTTTGTCAAATGCCTTTTCTGCATCTAGTGAGATGATCATGTGGTTTTTTCTTTTAGTTTGTTTATATGGTGTATTACATTGATGGACTTTCGTATGTTGAACCACCCTTGCATCCCTGGATGAAGCCTACTTGATTATGGTGGATAATTGTTCTGATGTGTTCTTGGAGTCTGTTTGCCAGTATTTTATTGAGTATTTTTGCATCAATGTTCATGAGGGAGATCGGTCTGTAGTTCTCTTTCTTTGTTGTATCCTTGTTTGGTTTAGGAATCAGGGTAATTGTAGCCTCATAGAAGGAGTTTGGTAATGTTCCTTCTGTTTCTATTATGTGGAACAATTTAGAGAGTATTGGTATTAACTCTTCTTTGAAGATCTGGTAGAATTCTGCACTGAAACCATCTGGTCCTGGGCTTTTTTTGGTTGGGAGACTTTTAATGACTGTTTCTATTTCCTTAGGGGTTATTGGACTATTTAAATAGTTTATCTGGTCTTGATTTAACTTAGGTATGTGGTACCTATCCAGAAAATTATCCATTTCTTTTAGGTTTTCCAGTTTTGTGGAGTAGAGGTTTTTGAAATATGACCTGATAATTCTCTGGATTTCCTAATTGTCTGTTGTTATGTCCCCCTTTTCACTTCTGATTTTGTTAATTTGGATGCTCTCTCTCTGTCTTTTGGTTAGTTTGGATAAGGGCTTGTCTATCTTGTTGATTTTCTCAAAGAACCAACTCTTTGTTTCATTAATTTTTATATTGTTCTGTTTCTATTTTATTGATTTCACCTTTCAATTTGATTATTTCCTGGCGTCTATTCTTCCTGGGTGACTTTGTTTCTTCTGGTTCTAGAGCTTTCAGGTGTGCTGTTAAGTAACTAGTGTGAGATTTCTCCAACTTCTTTATGTGGGCATTTAGTGCTATGAATTTCCCTCTTAGCACTGCTTTCATAGTGTCCCATAAGTTTGGGTATGTGGTATATTCATTTTCGTTGATCTCTAGGAAGTCTTTGATTTCTTTCTTTATTCTTCCTTAACCCATTGGTGATTCAGTTGAGCATTATTCAGTTTCCATGAGATTGTAGGATTCTTGTAGTTTTTGTTGTTGTTGAAATTTAACTTTAAGCCGTGGTGGTCTGATAGAGCATAGAAGTTTATTCTAATTTTTTTTTGTATCTGTTGAGACTTGCTTTGTGGCCAAGTATGTGGTCGATTTTAGAGAAGGTTCCATGGGGTGCTGAGAAGAAGGTATATTCTTTTTTATTAGGATGGAATGTTCTGTAGATATCGATTAAGTCCATTTGCGTCATAACATCAGTTAAGTCCTTTATTTCTCTGTTAAGTTTCGATTTGGGAGATCTGTCCAGTGGTGAAAGTGGGGTGTTGAGAACTCCCTCTATTAATGTGTGGGGTTTTATATGTGGTTTAAACTTTCACAATGTTTCTTTTACATATGTGGGTACCCTTGTGTTTGGAGCATAAATGTTCTGAATTGAAACTTCATCTTTGTGGATCTTTCCTCTGATAAGTATGTAATGCCCTTCTTGATCTCTTTTGATTTATTTTAGTTTGAAGTCTATTTTGCTAAATATTTGGAGGGCTACAACCACTTGCTTCTTAAGACCATTTGATTGGAAAATCTTTTCTCAGCCTTTTATTTTTAGGTAGTGTCTATCTTTGAATTTGAGGTGTGTTTCTTGTATGCAGCAGAAAGATGAGGCCTGCTTTGGTATCCATTCTGTTAGCCTATTTATTTTCATAGGTGAATTAAGTCCATTGATATTAAGGGATATTAATGACCATTGATTGTTCATTCCTGTTATTTTTGTTTTTGGTGGTAGTGTGTGTATACTTCTCTTCTTTGGGGTTTACTGCTGTGGTGTTAACTGTTTCCCTATGTTTTCGAGGGTATATCTGACTTCTTTAGTTTGGAATTTTCCTTTTAGTGCTTTCTGTAGGTCTGGGTTTGTGGATAAGTATTGTTTAAATCTGGCTTTGTCTTGGAATGTCTTGTTCACTCCGTATATGATGATTGAAAGTTTTGCTGGGTATATTAGTCTGGACTGGCATCCATGGTCTCTTAGTGTCTGCATTACATCTGTCCATGTCCTTCTGGCTTTCAAAGTCTCCACTGAGAAATCGGGTGTTATTCTGATGGGTTTGCCTTTATAAGTCACTTGGCCTTTTTCCTTTGCTGCTCTCAATATTCTTTCTTTATTCTGTACATTTAGTTGTTTAATTATTATGTGGTGAGGGTCTTTTTTTGGGGGGGTCTACTCTGTTTGGTGTTCTATAAGCTTCTTGTATCTTCATAGGCATTTTCTTCTTTAAGTTGGGAAAGTTTTCTTCTATGATCTTTTTGAATATATTTTCTGTGCCTTTGAGTTGGTATTCTTCTCCTTCCTCTATCCCTATTATTCATAGGTTTGGTCTTTTCATGGTGTCCCAAATTTCCTGGATATTTTTTGTCATGACTTTGTTGGCTTTATTGTTTTCTTTGACTGATGAATCTATTTCTTCTACCATATCTTCAAAGCTTGAGATTCTCTCTTCCATCTCTTGCATTCTGTTGGTTATACTTGCATCTGACGTTCCGTTCATTTACTCAGATTTTCTATTTCCAGCATTCCCTCTGTTTGTGTCTTCTTCATTTTTTCTATTTCCCTTTTCAGGTCTTGGACTGTTTCCCTCATCTGTTTCATTGCTTTTCCATGATTTTCTTTCAGGAATTTATTGTTTTCTTCTGTTTTATTTGTCTTTTCCTCTAGTTTTTTTTTTATAACATTCTTCCCATTTTTTGTTTTTCTTTTCCTCAATTTCATTTTTGATTTCTTCTTTAAAAGTCTCTAGCATCTACATGATGTTAATGTTAAGGTTGCTTTCTTCTTCTTCCATTTTGTTATGTTCAGGTCTTGCTGTTATAGGAGTGCTAGGTTCTGGTGATGCTGCATTCCTCTTTATTTTGTTGTATGTACTTCTGCCTTTACATCTGCCCATTTCCTCATCGATTCATTCTTGGTCTTATCAGTGATCTTGGTCCAGACAGAGCTGTGTTCTGGATGGGTGCTGGGGGCTGGTCTCCAATTGTCAGGAATTGGGGAGGTGTCTTGGGCGGATGGGTGAGGGGGCAGGGAGTGTAGACTGCAGGGTCTGCCTGGGGGGGTCTTGGAGAAGGGGGACCTTCCTGGGGGGCCCCACCCAATTATCAGAAACTGGGGCCAAGATGGGCGGGTCTTACCAGGAAGGTTGGTGCCCAAAGAGGGAACCTAGGGGCAGGCCTCCCTGTGTATGACCCCAGGCACTCACCTGTGGTCTGGATGGAAGCTCTGGGCCAGATGGGAGCTGGGGGCTGGTCTCTGAGTCTCAGGAAGTGACGGAAGTCTGGGAGAGTTGGGTGTGGGGCAGGCCGTATAGATTGCAGGGTCTTGGGGGTGGGTCAAGGAGAACGGGATCCTTCCTACTGGTGCCTGACCGATGGCTAGAACCTGGGACTAAGGTCGGCAGGTCTTCCCCAGAACGGCTGGTGCCCAGGGATGAGACCTACGGGCAGGCCTCTCTTCCTTTTTTCTTTATTATTACATACATATACATGAATAAATCTGTACATATATCCTGCTGAGTCTATTTATTATTTCTCATATGTATATGACTTTAGGGTGACCAATTAGTATTGAATAACCAGGTATGGTCCTCATTCCTAAGGAAGACTGATTCTTTCTCAGCAGTCAATAATTGCCTGTAGTTTTTTATTTCAGGATGAAGACTTGTAAGATATCCTCCATCCATGTTGGCATGTCAACTTGTGTTGTCATTATTCACATCCTGTTTAGGCTACGAAATTTAGGAGACATTATATAGCAGAGACTCCCTGGTCCTCTGGCTCTTACAATCATTCTGACCCCACTTTATTGATGGTCCCTCAGCCTTAGGTATAGGGGTCGTGTTGTAGATGTCTCAACGGGGATGTGCACCCCACGGCCTTTTGTTCTCTGAATTTTGGCCAGTTGTGGCTTTCTCTAATGAGTTCAATTCTGCTCAAAATAGGAAGCTTTTTGATGAGGGGTGAGAGTTACACTTGTCTGTGAGTTTAAGGATACATATTAAGAGTGTAGTTAGAGATTATTTTGATTTGTGAAAGGGGAAGTAGCATCTTCTCCTCTAGGGTCTATGACCTTATTAGCCATAGGTAGTTGCTAGGTTTATAATAGCAGGCACGAGTTCCCACCTATTGAGTGGTACTTAAGTCCAATTGGATAGCTATTGGTTACTACAAAGATATAAGCACCACTATTGCACCTTTGGGGATACCTTGCTATGCTGGTGTTCTGGTTCATAGGTATCATAGATACCTACAAGTGTGGGCAGGACTATTGGTTACTTTTCCCTTGTAGCAACTTTTCATAGCACCTTCTGGTACTGTGAAAGCTAGCCCCCAGGGAGGAGGCTTCTAAGTCAGATCCAGCTTAATTCCTCCAAGTCTTGTGTTTGAAGTATACAATAAGAATTTATTCTGGGATGCAACCAAAGGTACCAAAATTGCTTATATTGCTTAAGAGTTGCTTGGATTCCCCTGACCAACAACTCAAAAGGATGTTTCTCATGCTGATGCTGGAGAACTTGTTAGGTAGTCTATGGCTTTTCATGGAAGGGCCACTACTACTTCAAGTGTCATAAATTCACTTGATCTCTCTCTCTCTCTCTCTCTCTCTCTCTCTCTCTCTCTCTCTCTCTCTCTCTGTGCATGTGTACATTATAGATAATTTTAGGTAAACAAAATCATATGATTCTCTGTAGCTTTTTACAAACATCCTTAGTGTTACTCAGTCCTTTTTCTTCTGCTCTCCCCAGTTAAAGAACCCTGTTTCCCTCCATTTTCTGTTCATAGCACCTGTATCCTATTATTACCATTTCTAGAGATCCTACACAATGATTTACTTATTGCTAGTTTGAATTGCACAATAATTTTTCTTCAGTTCTCCTTAGTTGTCTTAGTCTTAAGATTTTTTTATTACTTACACTTTATATGTCACAGATCTTGATTTTTTATACTCTTGCATATGTTGAAGGGTATTTTCTACCTTATTATTCATCAAATAGAACAGACATTAGCAGATGTTCTGTGAAAGTCTAGATTGTAATTATGTTTGTCTTTGTGAGTGCCAAAGTGTCTTTTATTACCTTTTTATTTTTTATTTTTTCCTTTTATTTTATTTTACAATACCATTCAGTTCTACATATCAGCCATGGATTCCCTTGTTCTCCCCCCTCCTGTCCCCTCCCCTTCCCCCAGCCTATCCCCAATTCCCACTTCCTCCAGGGCAAAGCCTCCCCTGAGGACTGAGATCAATCTGGTAGACTAAGTCCAGTAATTTTATTGAGATAAAGTATTTTATTGAGATAAAGTATTTTTATAACCTAATGGTTATGATAAAAATATACAAACCATTTCAAGTATATAGTCAATGATATTTTTGGTAACTGATCAAGTTGCATAAACCATCATCATCAATCAATTTTAGGATATTTCCCTTATGCCTGTAAGATCTCAGGATCATTTACTACTAATTCATACTTGCTTTTTCTCCTTACCACAGGAAATATTTTACTCCAAAACTGTTGAGAATATAATTTTTAAAAACTTTTATTTATTTTTTATTGAAATTTTTTCATATACTATAATCTGATTATCTTTTCACCTCACCCAACACATTTAGCTTCCCCCTACCTCCTCACCCACCCACTCCATGTCTTCTTTCTGTTTTTAGAAAAAAAGCAGACAAACAAGAATAGCAGAAATGGAAAAAAAAGAGAGAGAAGCACAAGAAACACACACACACACACACACACACACATACACACACACATACAAAGATAAAAACACAAAATTGGAAACCATAATATACAAGCAAAAGACCACTAAGAAAAAAATGCCAAAGAAATATGAGACAAAAAATATACAAAAATATCATTGAGTTTATTTTGTGTTGACCACCTACTGCTGGACATGGGGCCTTCCCTTAAGTGTGGTTAGTATACCCAGTGAGACTCCATTGGAATAAAATAAATTTTCATTTGCAAACAGATGTCATTTGGAGATAGATTTTTGGTTAGGGTTGGGAACATGTGTCTACTTACCTTTCAGCACAGGGACCTCATCTGGCTATAACTTTTGTAACATGTTGCTAATGTCTCTGTGAGTTCATTAGCATATAATTCCTATTGTATCTGGAAGACAGTTTCCTTGGTGGCATCTATTCTCTCTGGCTCTTAAAATCTTTCTGTCCTCTCTTTTGCATAGATACCTGAATCCTGAGGGGTGGAATGTTTTTAATCAAGTCCCACCATCAGTGTGCGGAGACTAATAGCCTTGTTAATAGCCTGAGATATTTGGGTGTTTTTATGAGGCCCCTTAGTCAATGACTCAACTAGATATAACCCAATCTTGGCATTGGATGTTTCACTTGGTAGTAGTAGATTTCTAGTCGTGGCATTGTTTCCCCTATTATTTGGTAACTCTATTTAGATTTCTTTAATAAATGTATATATATTTAAAAAGTTTCTATAGTACTAGGTTTCCATGTGACACCTAAAATAGCCAATAGTGATAGTTGTCCCTCCCAGATTCCCCTCCCCCTTAACAGCCATTTGTGTTTCATCTATGGGAACTCTCTGTTTAGTCCTGTACCCCATTTTAAATTGGATTATTTGCTTTCTTGATTTCATTTTTAAAATTCTTTATATATTAACCCTCTATAATATGTGTGTAGCTAGAGATTCCTGCCTTGCCCACAGTCAGGACAAATCTTTGTCACCCACCAGTCCCACAGCTGCTCAGACCCAACCAAGTAAACACAGAGACTTATATTGCTTACAAACTGTATGGCCGTGGCAGTCTTCTTGCTAACTGTTCTTATAGCTTAAATTAATCCATTTCTATAAATCTATACCTTGCCACGTGGCTTGTGGCTTACTGGAGTCTTCACTTGGTGCTTGTCATGTCGGCGGCTGGCAGTGACTCTCTCTGTCCTCCTGTTGCCTCCTTTCTTCTCTGTTAGTCCTGCCTATACTTCCTGCCTGGCCACTGGCCAATCAGTGTTTTATTTATTGACCAATCAGAGCATTTGACATACAGACCATCCCACAGCATATGTGTAGTTCATAAAGTTTTTCATTTCTCTGCAGCCTGCCACTTTGTTTGAATGGAGGTGTCTTGCATGCAGAAGGTTTTCACTTTCATGAAGTTCCATTTATTAACTATTGATCTTAATGCCTGTGCTATGTTTCCTGATCAGAAAGTCTTTTCCTATGCCAATGAGTTTAGGACTGTTCCCCACTTTCCCTCCTCTCAGATTTGGGGAGCCTAATCTTATGTTGAGGTACTTAATACAAGTAGAGTTGAGGTTTATGCAGGGTGATAAATATGGATCTATTTGCATTATTCAACATGACACCCCCAAGTTTGACTAGCATCATTTGTTGAAGATACTGTCTTTTTTTTCCCCAGTGTGTTTCTGGCTTCATTATAAAAAACCAAGTGTCTATAGTTGGGTGGATGCATGCTTGGGTTTTCAACTTGATTCCATTGGTTAACATGTCTGTTTTTATCAATACCATACTTTAGAAAGTTATTACTATAGCATGTTGTAGTACAACTTGAGATTGGTGATAGTGATAATCTAACAGTTCTTTTATTATTTAGGAGTGTTTTAAGTATCATTTTTTTGAGTATGTGTTTATATATGAAGCTAAAAAATTGTCTTTTCAATTTATGTGAAGAATTGTGTTAGAATTTTGATGAGGATTGGTTTGAATCTATAGATTGTGTTTGGTAGATATTCAACAATGTTATTCCCACCAATCCATGAGCATGGTAAATCTTTCCATTTTCTGATGCCTTCTTCAATTTCTTTCTTTAACATCTTAACATTTTCATTATAAAAGACCTTTCATTTGCTTGGTGAGAGTTACCCCTAGTTATTGTTAAAGGTATTATTTCCCTGATTTCTTTCTTAGTCCATTTGTAATTTGCATATAGGAAAGATACTGATTTTTCTTAAGTTAATCTTGTATCCTGATACTTTGCTGGAAGTTTTTTATTAACTATAGATGTTTCCTGGTGAATTTTTAAAGGCCACTGTTTTATACAATCTTATCATCTGCAAATAAATAAGCATTTTCTTCTTTTCCTATTTGTACTCCCTTGATCTTTTTTGGCTGTGTCATTGTGCTAGCTAGGGTGTCAAGTTCTCTACTGACTGGGCATTTGGGAAAGTGGACAACCTTGTCTTATTCCTGATTTTAGTAAAAATGCTTTGATCATCTTTCCATTTAAGTTCAAGTTGGATGTGGGTGTAACACAAATTACTAAATGATCCTATTAATAAAAGTCCCAGAGCCAGACATTGGAGTGGAAGCTGAAAGATCAGAGAGAAACAGAACAAGCCACAGCCAACCTCACTTCATCAACTCCTCAGCTGATCCTCTTCCATGAATCCTCAGACTGAGAACGAGTCCTCACCTTTGAGCGTATCTATTGAACTGCTGCTTAGTTCCTGTCTCCTCATGCCTTATATATCATTCTCCACCCAGCCATGTTATTTCCAAGAATTAAAGGCATATGTGCTTCCCAAGCAAAGGCATGAGATCTCAAGTACTGGGATTAAAGGCATGTGCCACAACTGCCTGACTCTGTTCTCAGTGTGGCCTTGAACTCACAGAGATAGGATTAAGTTTTATGTGCCACCACTGTCTGGCCTCTATGTTTAACCTAGTGGCTGGCTCTGTCCTCTGATCCCAGATAAGTTTATTAGGGTATATAATATATTACGACATGTGGGCTTGCTGCAAAATTCACTTATTATGTTGAGGTATGTCCCTTGTTTCTCTAATCTTTCCAAGATTTTATCATGAAGGCATTTTGAATTTTGCCAAAGGCCTTTCTGCATCTAATGAGATGATAGTGTAGTTTTTGTTCTTCAGTCTGTTTGTATGATGGATTACATTGGTCAACTTATATTTGTTGAACCATTCTCACATCTATGGGATGAAACCTACTTGATCATGGTAGATGATCATTTTGATGTATTCTTGGATTTAGTTTGCAAGCATTTTATTGGTAATTTTTGCATTTATGTTTATAAGGGAAGTTTGCTGTGGGATGTTCTATATGCTGTGAATGTGTTGCTCTGATTGATTGATAAATAAAACACTGATTGGCCAGTAGCTAGGCAGAAGGTATAGGCAGAATAAGCAGACAAGGAGAATTTAGGGAAGGAAAAACAGAACTAAGGAGGAAACACCAGTCCTGCTATCCAGGGAGCATCATGTAAGGGCACACAGGTAAAGCTGCAGAACATGTGGCGACATATAGATGAACAGAAATGGGCTGAGCTTAAGTGTAAGAGCTAGTCAGTAGTGAGCTAATGGCTGAGCAGTTTTAATTAATATAAAGCCTTTGTGTGTTTATTTGGGTCTGAGCAGTTGAGAACTGGGTGGGACACAAAAAACTTGCAGCTACCAAAATTGGTTCATAATTCTCTTTCTTTGTTGGGTCTTTATGTTGCTTAGGTATCAGAGTAATTGTGGCCTTATAAAACAATTGGCAAATGTTCCTTTTATGGTCCTATTTTGTGGAATAATTTGAAGAATATTAGCATTACTTTTTTTGAAAGTCTGGTAGAATTCTGTGCTGAATCCATCTGGCCCTGAGTTTGTTTGGTTGGGAGACTTTTAATTTTTGCTTCTATTTCATTATATGTTGTAGCGCTGTTAAAACTCCTTATCTGATCTTGATTTAAATTTTTAGATGGTTTACATAAAGGAATGTATCCATTTCTTTTAGCTATTTCAATTTGGTAGAGTACAGATTTTTAAAGTATATCCTTATTACCAACCTAGCCATAAACCCTTTGACCTATATCCTGTTCTGCCTGCAAAATATGCTGGGGCAATGATGGCAAAGAATATGTAGAAGTAGTCAATCAATTTCTGATTTGACTTAAGACTCATTCCATGAGTTAGAACCCATTCCCGACATAATCAGATACTAGACATCCCAGAGACCTAGGTTAAAACCACATACTACTGGACAATGAAAAAAGTAACAATAAAATGACTCCTAATGATATTCTTCTATACTCACAGATCAGTGCCTTATTTGGCCATCATCAGAGAGGCTTCTTCCCATAGTAGATGAGAACAGATGTAGAGACTCACAGCCAGACATTGTGCTGAGAGAGAGAGAGAGAGAGAGAGAGAGAGAGAGAGAGAGAGAGAGAGAGAGAGTCTAAATTGGAGGTCTTCATCAAATCCCTCCCCTCAGAGGACACCAGTAGAACAAGTCCCTCTGTATTAACTAAGCAAGGCCCATAGGAACTCACAGAGACTGAAGCAGCAGGCACAGAGCCTACATGGGTCTGCACCAGGTCTTTTGCATGTATATTATGGCTTTCAGTTTAGTGTTTTCATGAGACTCTTGAGTGTGTAAATGAGTGGGTCTTTGATTCTTGCACCTTCTATTGGGGCACTTTTTCTTTTATTAGTTTACCTTGTCCAACTTGGATATGATTGTTTTTGTTTTATCTCATTATATTTTATTTTGTTATGTTTTGTCATTGTCTCTCAGAAGCCTGTACTTTTCTAATGAGAGACAGAAAGGGAGTGGATCTGGGCAGGGGTGGGGGAACTGGGGACAAATTTGAAGGTATTTAAGGAGAGGAAACTATAATCAGGATATATTATATGAGAAAAGAATCTATTTGCAGTAAAAGAAAAAGGGGGAAAACAAACAAAGAATGCCCTTATGATTCTCTGGCTTTCCTTGGTGTCTGTTGCTATGTCATCCTTTTTGTTTCTAATTTTATTAATTCAGATCTTCTTTTCCTGTCTTATAGTTAATTTTGATAAAGGTTTATCAATATTACTGATTTTCTCAAAGTATCAACTCTTCATTTCATTCATTCTTTGTATTTTTGTTGTTGTTTCTATTTTATTGATTTCAGCCTGAGTTTGATATTTCTTGCTATCTACTTTTTTAGGGGCATGTTATTTCTTCTTTTTGTTACACAGCTTTCAGATTTGCTGTAAGATACTAATGTGAGATCTTGCCTATTCTCCTTTTATTGAAAATAGATTGTTTTCTCATACAATATATCCTGATTTCAGTTTCCCCTTTCCTCTACAGTCTTCCCCACCTTCTCTCCCATCCAGATGCACTCCCTTTCTGTCTCTCACTAGAAAAGAACAGGCTTTGAAGAGATAGCTGCAAAGCATAACAAAATAAAATATATAAGAAAAAAATCACATCAAAGTTGGAAAAAGCAGACCAACATGAGGAAAAGAGCCCTAGAGAAGGCACGAGAATCAGGGACTTACTTGTTCACATACTCAGGAGTTCCCCTAAAACAGTAAACCTCATAGCAGAATATCATTAGGAGTCATTTTATTACCACTTCCCTCCCCCACTTAAGGCTACTAGTATTTGGTTTTAACCTAGGTCTCTGGGTTTTCTAGTCTCTAATTCTTGGTCAACCAAGTATTGTTGGGTTTGGATTCCACCTTGTGAAGTGGGTCCTAAGTCAAATTGGATATTGGTTGGTTGCTTCCACAAGCTTTGTGTCACCCTTGCCCTAGCATATTTTTCAGGCAGGCCAGAATTATAGATAACAGGCTTTGTGGTTTGTTTAGTGCATGTTTCTTTTTTTAATAGCCTGTAGAGTACCTCCCCATATCAAAGACACTAGAACATAGGTGTAAAGGTTTGATGTATTCATTACCTCTACCTTTCCATGTTCAATGGGTTGTCTGAGTGCTGAATTCAGCAATGGGACTTTGCTGTCATTTTATACAGAGCAAACTATTATTGTTTGGGGATTTCCATGGGACCTCTTTGGTCAATAATTTAATTAGATGTAATGCAGTCCCAGTTCTAGAAGCTTTGTTTGATGACAAGAAATGGCCAGGTGAGACTCCATCTCCCCACTTATTTAAAGACTTCATTAGGACTGTCTTCATATATTTTCAGAAGTTTCCACTGTACTACCTCTCAAATGCCTCTCAATTCTAATTGCCTCCCTGTATTCCTTCTCTGAACCCCATCTCCAATATCCCTCCCACTTGATCCTCTGCATTGTTTTTTAATGCAAGCACTTAGTGCTCTTAACTTGCCTTTTAGAACCACTTTCAATATTTCCCATAGGTTTGGGTATGTTGTTGATGGGTGATGGGGCTCTCTGTGCTGTGAATGTGTTTCTCTGATTGGTTGATAAATAAAATGCTGATTAGCCAGTAGTCAGGCAGGAAGTATAGGTGGAATAAGCAGACAAGGAGAATTCTGGGAAGAGGAAGACTGAGTCAGGAGATGCCAGCCCGCCGTCCAGGGAGCAGCATATAATGGCACACATGTAAAGCCATGGAACATGTGGCAACATATAGATTAACAGAAATAGGCTGAGTTTAGGTGTAAGAGCTAGTCAGTAGTAAGCCTGAGCTAATGGCTAAACAGTTTTAATTAATATAAGCCTTGGTGTGTTTACTTGGATCTGAGCAGCTGTGGACTGAGCAGGACACAGGAAAACATTTAGCTACATGTGTTTTCATTTTCATTCAATTCTAACAAAAGTTTTTTAATTTCCTTCTTCTTTTTTTTTTTTTTTTGGTTTTTTCGAGACAGGGTTTCTCTGTGTAGCTTTGTGCCTTTCCTGGAGCTCACTTGGTAGCCCAGGCTGGCCTCGAACTCACAGAGATCCGCCTGGCTCTGCCTTCCGAGTGCTGGGATTAAAGGCGTGCGCCACCAACGCCCGGCCTTAATTTCCTTCTTAACTTCTATCTTGAACTATTTTTCATTCAGTAGTAAGTAGTTTAGACCCCAGGAGTTTGAATACTTTCTTTTGTTCTTGATATCCAGCTTTAATCTATGGTGGTCAGATAGTAGGCAGGATTTTTTCAATTTTATTGTATCTGTTGAGCCTTGCTTTGTGTCCAAATATGAAGTCAATTTTGGAGAAAGTTCTATGAGCCTCTGAGAAGAAGGTGTATTCATTTGTGTTTGGAGGATATTTTCTGTAAATAATGTTAGGTTCATTTGATTTATGAAGTCATTTAGCTGTAGCATGTGTTTGTTTAGTTTCTGTCTGGATGACCTGTCCATTGGTGAGAGTGGGTTATTGAAATCCACTATTACCAGTGTGTGAAGGTCAACATGTGTCTTTAGCTGTAGTAGTGTTTCTTTCACAAACACAGGTGCACTTGTATTTGGTGCATAAATGTTTATCATTACAATGTTATTGGTAATGATATTTACCTTTGATGAATATGTAGTGTCCTTCCCTCTCTTCTGATTAGTTTTGATTTGAAATCTATTTTGTCACATATTAAAATGGCTATACCTACTTGCTTCTTGGGTCTATTTGCTTGGAATTTCTTTTTCTATACTTTTAACCTGAGATGATCTCTATCCTTGATGGTGAGGCATGTTTCCAGGATATAACAGAAGGATGGATACTGTTTTCTAATATATCTAATCTGTTAGTCTATGTATTTTTATTGGGTAATTGGAAAAATTAAAGCTGAGGGTTATCAATGATAAGTGTTTGTTGATTCCTTATAATTTGTTGATATGGTATTGGTTCCTTCCCTTTTGATTTACTGGTCTAGGGCTATTTATTCCTTGTGTTTTCTTGGTTGTGGTTAACCTCTAATGGTTGAAGTTTTCTTTAGAGCTTTCTGTAGAGCTGGGTTTATAAATAGATACTGCTTAAAATTTGGTTTTTGATTGTGGAATGTTTTGCTTTCTGCATCTATTGAGATTGAAATATTTGCTTTGTATAGTAGTCTGGGCTGGTACCTTTCCGATCTCTTAGAGTTTGTACAACATATTTCCCAGCCTTTCTGGCTTGTGGCGCCTCCATTGAGAAGTCAGATGTTATTCTAATGTGTCTTCTTTTATATGTACTTGGCTTTTTACTCTTGATGTCTTTAACTACTCTTTCTTTGTTCTGCATGTCTTGTGTTTTGATTATTATATGCAAGGGTACAGTTCAGTGTATTTGGTTTTCTGTGTGCTTCGAATATCTTGAATAGCATGTTTTTATTTAGGTTAGACCAATTTTCTTCCATGATTTTGTTGAAACTACTTTTATTTCAAACTTGACCCTGATTTTGTGTCGTTACTATGCTGCAATTGTGGCCTACTATTTATGGTAGTGGATATGTAAACACTCTCACCATATCATATCATACTGTGAAATTTTAATAATTACAAAACAAGTTTAAAAATCTCTGTCATCTTGAAGATGATAGTTTTAGATTTTTCAGCTTTATTTTTTATGCCATTGTTTTCCTTCTGTTTCCTATTTCTTAAATGGTATATATTTTTTTGTCATTAACAAGAAATCAGTATGGAATTTACTTTTTCCATTTTCTTGTACTTGTATTAGAGACAATTACTTTGTCTATATAAACAATTGGTACTAGCTCATTGTTCTTTGTGCACATTTTATTCCTTGTGCGTGTGCATTAGCTTAGAGAGGTTTCTGTTTCAATGCTTTTTGATATGATATATCTGTCTTTGTCTGGATTATATGTGGTATCTGTACACTGCAAGCGTTTTTCGTTTTATTTTTTCGAGGAGAGCTTCATCATACATTTATTCATGGAACATTTCTCAAGTTTGAATTTTCAGTTGATGGAGGGTGGTTTCTATTTAGTTTCTTGCTATGTTCCATTCTTTTTAGTGCTATCATGTGCTTGGTGTGAACTTTTTCATTTAATTTTTAACGTATTGATATTTGTTTATAGTTTTCAACCGACTTTAGTTATAATTTGTTTATTTCCTTTAAGACGGGTTTAGTATCTTCTTAGCTCTATTCTTTAATAGATTGATCTTCTAGCCCAGATGTTTTGTGATAGAACGTCCTTGTGTCTCTGTCGATGGTATATTTATGTCTCTTCTCGGGTTTCTGTGAATGTTATATTGATAGAACTGAGATTATGTGAAAGTATTGATGAAATATTGTTTGATGTAGATTGTGGTTTTTGTGTGTGTCCCACTGCTTCAATATGAGGCTGAATTTTCCTGATCTAGGCGTTGGGTAGATTAAGGATTAATATCTGTTTTGTGTTGAAGCAGCCAATAGTTTATGTTTAGTCGTGCGTGCAAGGGATTACATACACTCTGATTTGTTGCCTACCAGTCATCTTGCTGCCCAAGTTAGAAAGGTAGATAGAGCTGCTCTGTTACATGTTGAGAGGCCATGTATTCTGGTGTCCCTTACGGTCTTGCAGGTTCATGAACCTCATGAAGTGAGCATGCTGAAGGATATAAGAGGGTTTCTGGACAGTGAGGATAGAGGAAGCATGAGGAATGATTGTGAGGAAAAGGAATGGCAGCCGCCAGATCTGATTGACATAGTTTGCTATGTGATCGCTTGACCTCAAGTTATAAGTTGTTCGTGGTCAGCTCTCGCAAAGAAGTGATTTGGTCCAGTTGCTCATCAGTAGAGCACTGAGTCTTGTTGGTCTTTCTGGCTACGAAAATGAGTAACAAATAACTCGAACCTTTACAAGGCTTAACTGTTCGGACTAATCTGTATATGCTATGAGCTCATGACATGAGATCTAAGCAATCCAGGCGCATATCGACCTTTGTGGTTCATTATGGCTAGCTCTTACATTTTTAAATTAATCCATATTCTTTATTTATTTATCTACACATATGTAGGTATGATTGTTGTGGCGTTAGTTCATTGCCTTGTTATGATTTAGTATCTTACTCTTATCGTTGTCAAGGCCTGGTTGTAACTCCTGATCATGAGCATCCTTTCACGAGTCTTCCGTCGTGTCGTCTGCTAATGATAATCTCACTGCATACCGCTCTACTTCCGACATGGATGCTTTGGCTTTCTAAAAAGTACTCATTTTGTCTGCAATGGTAACACTGGCTAGTACAGAGTCCATACAGAATGTTGCCTTATTATTAGAAACATTGGTGCAAATCAAATTGGGTAGGCAGCAACACACATCAAGCATAAGCAAAGGACTTCACAGAGAACGTCAGAGTTTTGTGTTTACCTGCGCCCAAGAGTGTCCTACATAGATGCCATTTTAAAATTTCTAGTA